>NW_019394351.1:914599-916220 GCF_000612105.2 Orussus abietinus | reverse complement strand
GGCGGCGGCATGTCGCGAAAAGTCGGGGAAAGTCAGGAAAATGCTTCTCCCCGCTCCTTCGCCCCGACGAAATCTCCGTTAAGGAAGAGGAGGTGCAACAATGGAGGCTGCAGGTAACAGAGAAACAATTACTACGGGGGCGTTCCCCCCCCCCCCCCCCCAACAGCGAACAATGCCGATGGGGCTTGCCAAGGAGTATTAACCCAGTTAGAGTCGGAAGGCCAGTTTTGCACAGTGCACCGAGGAGAGTACAAAGTGTGTGTATGTGGGGGGTGGGTGGGGTGGGAGGGAGTCGCGATTGCCGACTTAGAGGGTTGTTTCGACTTCACCCCGCTCTCTTTTACCTCGCGCTATTTCCCCAACTTCGCTCTTTCCCCGTCCACTACCGCACACCTCGACTCGCGCGGAAAACTTGCCCCGATGATAAAACGCCCTACTTGATAGAGCCCCCGCGCGAGGGAGAGGGGGTGTATACAGAGTTAACGGACAACGGGAGGTTTCCCGTAAGAAAAGGGGGAGGGAGAGAAAAGTACAACGGGGAAGAAGATGAGAGGGGAAGAGACACACGGCGGGTAAAAAGGAAAATCGCTAAGCTCGCGAGGAAATCCGCCGCCGGAATTCCTCGGGCGAGCTAATATCGCGAATTCCGCGTTTCTCTCCCCCTTCCTCCCCTCCCTCCCCCCACCGGCCGAGGGGGTAACGAGGTACGACTCGGAGGATCTCCGAGGTAAATCGGCAAGATACGAGAACCTGGGAATTCCCTATGCGGGGGGTTGGGGGGGGACGAGGGCGGTCGGAATTCCACGGCGGAACCGCCGCGGCAGGTGGAATTCGACGAAGGGGTGCGACCACGTGGGAGGGGGGGGAATATAAAAAAAATGGCTCATTCCAGAGCGCGGGGACGGGGGCATCGATCACGTGGCTCCCTTCTCTTCGAGGTGAGGAATGAATTGGAAATTGAGGGGGAGGAAGACCAGATGACCGACGCATGTCGACGACCCTCCACCTCCTCCCCCTTCACCTCCCCCGGCGTAGACGATTATATTAAATTCTCCCCCTCCCCACCGGTAAAATGTCCACGCGAACGAAATTCCGTTTCCAACGGGGGAAAGAAGGGAAATTCCATTTCTGGGAAGTTCCAAAATTCCTTTGGAGCCTGATTGCGGGCGGGGGGGGGCTCTCTCTCGTCGTGGTGACTCGGGGGAAGCCCCATTCGCCCCATCGATCACGGGACGGCCCGTCGGGGGAAATCACGGGCCGCGGCATCGGAAATCACCTAATCGACTGGTCAATACAAACAACCCCCCCAAACCCCCCCTATCGATAAATCGCCAATTCGCAACGGGGCGGGACATCCCCAGAATCGCATCCGAGAGAATCCCATGGAATCCCCAAAATCACCCCGTAAAGACGCCTCGATCGACATCGTTCCCCCTTCCTTCCCTCCTCCACCCTCGCCCCCGAGAATCTTAAATTCAGCGATAAAAAGACAACGACGATAGGGGGAGGGAGGGAGAGCGACCGGGGGGGGGTTGAAAAATTGAATTCAAACAGCGGGATCCACCCTTGGAAGGGGGTGTCTCTCCCGATCGGTAAACTTCGTTCGGGGGGGGGGGGGGGT